>NC_053037.3:218167548-218190048 GCF_002575655.3 Aegilops tauschii subsp. strangulata
TCCAAAGACAACCCAATGACCTTTCCGGAATTGGAAGTATTCGTCGCCCTACCCTAAGAAAGAAGTCACTATAAAACTGCTTGCCCTCCAGAAGTACCAAAGGTGCGCGGAGCCCGGTGAAAATGAATATGTTTGCTAAGACAGAAATTATGCCATTATTGCTTCTTTCATTTAAAAGATTGAGTCGCAGTCACAGCATTGGCAGCAGTGAGCAGAGGTCAAGAAGAAGAAGCGGTAAGAGCAGTTAGAGAGCAAGCAGCGGCTCATCAAACCTTTCTGTTTCGGTTACAGCTCAAGCGGTTTGTTTTCAAGTAAGGTACTCAAGCAAGCTTTCCTCCTAAAGACAGAGTTTCGGGTGAGCTAGCAAAGAAAGTCAGCTATTCGACCAAATCGATCAAGAATATCCCAATCTGATAAATCTGTCCAAATGGGTTTACTAATAGGATGCCTCGATCCAGTACAAAATTGAGCTTTGACATTCTTTTCTAGAAGGAAAGTAGCAAAGCCGAACGCAAATACACATGCAAATTGCGTCGACTACCTCATCACTGTCCAAAATGGGGGATACCGCTATTCATAGATGGATGGACAACATCAGTAGATGACTTTTCTCGCGGAATGCTATTAACGTTGGAAAAAAACACAGCTCTCAAACTCACCCTCCGGGTGATAGGTAGAAAGGTGGCTTGGCAAGAACTAGGGAGGAACACAAGTTATGTACTTTAGGCTAAACATATGAATTTAGAAGATCAACTTTTCCAATTGGACATAAACAAAAGCAACCTCATTTCTTTTACGTGGTTTTGGCAACTATCAATTATCTCTTTCCTCGGCTTCCTACACGGACATAGCCGTAAATGGTATCTAGTAGGCAACCTGGGAACTACATTAGCTTAGGGGGATTAGGTAGCGAGCGCTCTCCTCGGCAAAGCAGACAAGAAGCAATTCCACCATTGGGAACGACACGCCCCCTTCCCTAGGGCTAGAGGTATTTACACGCTGCACTGAACCCAACGCTAGAGCGAGTACTACGATGAAAATCACTTTTACGAGCGATACCTTTGTCTTTGGTGCTTGAGTTGTCCTCCCAGCGGTGTGGTTCTCGGTTTCGGAAATGACATATTGAACCGGTATCTTTAGCATATAAAAAATCCTTTGTTTGACGGCATCCATCATAATAAGGACTTGCAATTTGTAGAAATTATCAAGTAGTACTTTCTTCGGATTCTGATCCAGAGTATGTTCCCATTCACTTGTTAAGGAAATGGCTATCAAGAACGAATTAACCCTTTATCCATTTTTCCTTTTTAAATACCCCCTCCCTGGGGAAAGAAGAATAGTAAAAAAGATATGGAGTGCACTAGATTTTTTTTAAAGATCTCGAAAACTTTGAATTTGAATTGAAGAATTTGATTATTCAATATTCGATTGGAGTGGATTCACAATAATGAAAAAAACAATTATGATATGAGTTTTTTATTTCATAATCATTATCATTTCTAATTTCATTTTTAAAAAAGATAAAGAACCTATATTATAATTATCGAATTAAACCACATGCTCCACCGCATGTGCGGGCCCCCGTCAATTCCTTTGAGTTTCATTCTTGCAACGTACTCCCCAGGCGGGATACTTAACGAATGAGCATTGCTATCTGATTCCTACAAAAGAGATAGGGGAAGCTCACTGTTGTCAAATGGGGCTAGAAAGCATAGAACCCCGTCTTAAATCAACCGGTGAATCCAGAATCAAAGTGAGGAGAACAGGATATGTTATGAGAAGAGTGACGTGGGAATAGATTGCATTTCAAAAAGAATCTATACACTCATCAAATAATACCCATGAAACGAATCCAGACTCAGTGAGTGGTGAAGACCACTGACCCCAATAGGAATATGGAAGACCTAATTATTGAAGAGAATAGTACAATTAACAACTAAACCTAAAGGGATCCACTTGTCACAGAAGCAGTCTATAACTAATAGGAAGCGCCTATCTCTTACTTGATATCTGATTGATCTTGCAGAGCCGAATTGTTTGAACTTGATCGACCTTAAACGCTAGTTCAATTCCAGGACAACATCATATAATATACGCGAGGCTCAACCAATGATTTTGATTAGACACTTCTCCTTGTTGAATGAGAATGAAGGAAAGCTTGTAAAAATGACATCCCCTGCGAAAACCAATAGGATTTGTTGGGCCATCGAACACTAGTTTCTGGTTTCTCAAGACCTTGAGGCAAGGGCAGTTACGCAACATTTTCTCAATATTGAATGTGCATTTTTATCTTTCTAACGAAAAAGAGAATGATGATGATGGCTACCATTCATTCCTCTAAAATGTTTTAGTCCTGTTTTTTGTAGCATACCGATCCTTCCATGTTTCCAGAGTAGCATTTATCTGTCTGGAGTCCTGCGACTCCAAACGAAGTTTTAGTTCTATCAAATCCTCCAAGAAATTGATATTCTTTGCATTACTATGCATTATTTGCTCTATTCGATCTTGAGAGCCTGGCAGATTCCCAGGATCCGAAAGGACACCATCGGGAAAAGGCGCCTACATAACAGGTAGCTTGCTTACCAAGCCGTCCTGGCAAGCTCCTGCAGTTCTCTTATTACTCTTGACTTGACTTATTAATAATAAAACTACTCACTAACAAAATGAAAGACGATCTAGAATCTACCCAAGAAGATAGAGAGTCCCACATACGAGAAAAGGTCACAAATGGAGTTGAACCAAGTAACATTGCAAAGGCATAATGATAGTAGGGTCGGGATATCCCCGCCCTTCGAACCGTACGTGAGGGTCTCCCCTCATCCGGCTCTCCGCAGGGGAATATCCACTCACTGCTTCCCCTAATATCCTCCCTTTACCACATCATGGGGGTTTACAGGAGATCCCAGAGACTCGCTCGGAAAGGCTGCTATACCAAACATTATTACTTAACTACAAAGAAAGAAAAGACTATAGTAGTCACTAGACTGACTATAGTAGTCCGTCCGGCTGCTCTTGCTTAAATCATTACTCTTCATTCTCCCATGCTCTAGCAATTGCGCTCCCTAGACCACTAACATTTAGTTAGGTAGGGACAATCAATCCATAGTTACGGGAATAACGGAATGCATGGGGATAAAAAAAATAGAAAAATGAAGATTTTCTGCATAGATACAAGTTTAGCACAATGAATTTCTGAGTTATTTCACACAAGGAATTTACAAGCTAATGAAAATCAATAGATTTATAGGATATCTATCTAAATACGGCTCCTATCGTTTAAGGTTAGTAAATACATACTAGGAAATGCTCTTCAGGGATACCAGAACTGGAAGATCCTGTCAAGGGGAAACAGGACCTTAATAAGCGCCATCCCGAGACTTGGACTTGAGGGATGGTAAGATCTTCTACATTGAATGGGTAGCTACAGCAATAAATTTGGATCAGCCTTTCTACTCCCCTGCACCTAGGTTGAGCAGGTACCTAAAGGTACCTACACAATACCTAACCACCTAACCCTATTTTTGCTATTGATAAGAGTGCTTATTATAAAAGAATTCTTGCAATTTTTTTCAAGAATTCTTTTTTGCATTTTTAGGTATAAAAAACCCATCCTAGTGGATCCATGTGGTTTATACCTGCATTCCAATCCGGTTTGATTTAGAGAGAAATCTCAATCCAGCCTCAATATTTTGGATTGATCAGACCGCCTATTGTAGAGGAGATTGCTTGCTAAAAATAGTACCACATTTGTGCTTAACCCGTCCTCCTCTCTTTGAAACAAGGGGCGCTTCCGGTTCTGTGCGTGCTTCAAACAATTTTGTCTTCTCCATATTACCATATCTAAAGGAGGAATACCCTACATAGAAGAACCACAGTTCGCTTACAAAGGTATAACCTTTAGCTCCCCGGGGCTAAGCTGCTTCGCACCACTAATAGTTAATTAAGATTCCATTTCAAAGGCGCTACTTTGTTTCGCAAGCCTTTGTCATTGTCAGTCAACTAAGGTTGGCCCTCGGCCCCCTGCGAATCCGTAAATCAGAGAGCATGCCGCAAAAAAAGGATGGTCCCCTATGCATTTCATTCTTTCCGGAACGCAAAGAATTAACGTACCTGACCCCCCATCATGGTGAACCTCTCCTGTGATCGGGATGAGGTAGATGCCTCCCAGCCGGGGGGGCGGATCGAGTCGGAGTTTCCTTAGGTAGCCACCGACCTATAGTTCTCCTTAAACTTCTGTGCTTGGTGGAAAAGAAGCGAACAAAGGTACGCTCGCTTGCTGTCTTTTTCTCTGTCGCGGACTGGGATCGCTCGCCAGCTAGGCCCTCTAGAAAAAAGTTTGTTTTGGGGGGGAAGGAGCCCGACAGGGTCCCCCCACTGACTTGGCCCGGGCCTAAGTGAAAGTGCAAAAGTGAAGTGGTGGGCCTACCCATCCCAACCTGGGGTATGCTGGGATTCGCGAAGAGCAACACCTTACGATGTTCATGACCAATCGGATCTTGACGTACCAGTAGGTACCGGAGGAGATCGCTATGATCGTTACTGTATCCGTACTGAAGAGATGCGACAAAGTGTTCGGATCATTGTGCAATGTCCTAATCAAATGCCTAGTGGCATGATCAAAGCCAATGATCGTAAGCTATGTCCTCCATCACGATCTCGAATGAAACTATCCATGGAATCGTGCATCTATCTTCAATTAGATAGTTTCCATGCTTTTGATAAAAAGATGGGTTGGTATCTGAATGAAAGTCGGTAAGCAATCAATCTACCTCGGCAGACCAGGAAATGTAATAAACTTTGGAGCCTCATCATTGGAAAGATTGACAAAGCTTTTGAGATTAATAGAAAGTGGTTACCATTTGATTTCGACCACAAGAAACTCTTATTTGGCATTCCGACCCATTGGTACTTGCAAGAAGAGCTTCAGTCTTCGAAACCGCTGCGCGAAACTCATTATCCGGAATGGCCCCACGGTGTTGATACTTTCGTGGAAATACAGCGCTATAGACTTCAATGGGGTAGAGTAGACGTTTTGTTCCTAATTTTTCTGGACCAAACCTCCGCTCCGACCCAACGATACAATGAATTTTTTCTGTTCATATTCATAAATAAAAAAGATTCGGAATCGCAATGCTACTATGCGTCCAGAGGAGTATTTGGAATAATATTCTTCTATAATCCATTATTGCGGGGGGTCTTACTAATAGGGCTTCGCTGCACGGGACGGGTCTTCGTCGAAATGCTAACTCCAGCCGGCATTTTCATACCCTTTCTTTGGGTGGTATATCGCCTTTTAAAGTCTAAGAGGGTAGTAGGGGATCTATAGTAGGTAAGATAATTTGCCCTTTGATTTTTATTGAATATACTATTTTTCCGCCTTTACCACGCATTATTGTATGCGCTTCTAGAGAAGTATGTATGCAGGAAGTAAATTCTAACCGCTTTCTTTTGAATCCAATTTCAAATTAGATTAGAAAGATAGAAATGATTTTTAAAATGAGATATAGTGCTTTCTTTGTTCGGTAGGAGATTTTGCACTTTCATATTCTAGTTCCTCATTTGAGCGTTCTTTTGCTCTGTTGGTGGGGCATAAACTCATAAATAGTTTTTGTTTTTTCTTTAAATAATAGTAAAAGTATGCATTCAAGTAGTAGCTTTTTATAAATAGTCGAGTAAAGTCGAGTAGGGCTGGCAACAAGGACTAGGAAGATACGGGCTAGTTTGTTTTTTTAGGGGAAGGCTTTATGCAACCTAGCTCAGAAATCTTTGCTTTATTTACTAAAGATTGGAGCACACAAGCGCACACGCAGTAATCTGATTGAGAAAATGGATAGTTGCTGCCATCGATATTGAAGAGTCTGTCTAGTGCCAAAAAGGGCTCTAGAACTGAATCATTTCCTTGTATCTGAAAAGAACTTCCAGGTTAATAGGGAGGAAGTTTGATCGGAATAAATATAAATTCTTTTCTTATTTCTATTTTATGGCGCTCCTGGTTCATGGGATCCTAACCGTGATGGGGAGATTAGATATTATTCTTTCGTAAGTCCATCCAATGGAGATAGGTTGAGGAGAAAGAAAGGAGAAAACTAAAGAGAAAGATGGACAGTAGATTGACAGTATCCGAATCAAATAAGAAAAAAACGTGTTCTTTATTCTTGATCCTATCAAGTATGGATTCTAGATTGTTAGTTGGAGCATCCTGACCAGTCTAGTTTATTGTGATATGATCCTGAGGGACTCTTCAAATACATGTAGGGAGTCACACAGGTCTCCGACATATCAAATTGTATCTGGATTTGAGTCAGAGCATTTCCTCTGATTCCTAGCTCAGAAATCTTTGCTTTATTTACTAAGATTGGAGCACACAAGCGCACACACAGTAATCATCAGATTCATTCCCTTGCTAATCCGCCTTCAAGCCTTGTTCCTTCTTCCACTTCATCTATCGTAAAATTCTATATGCCACAAATAGAAGTAGAAAGAAATCCTAGCAGTCATTGAGATTGAATCCAGAGGAAGAAGCAGCTCCCCAAAGGAATCCTTCTAACTACCACCTACCTACCTCCCGCTTTTGTTCGGACAAGGCGAGTTTCCTAAGATTCACCCACCGCGGATACACTAAGTGTTCTTCCCGTTGGTAAATCTGATTCTTGAAAATCAACATCAGACTTAGAAGCTTCATGGGGTCTGGTCTCGCCATTTGGCAATTTAAGCCAAACAAAATACAGTACAGAGGTTATAACCAATACACAAGCAGGCGTGAACCAGGCAGAAATTAGAATGGAGAAGTAGACACAGAAGAGGAGGTGTTGGGACAGTATCGATAGCCGCCTTTTCACTTATTGCTAGGAGTGATTGTGAGAGAATACATAACATAGGTGAAAGCCAAAAGCCAAAAGCCCAATGGAAGTGATTTGAAACTGACGTTTCTTTAGAATTCGATTAAGAATAAGAACATAGACCGGCTTCTAGAAAAAGAGACGTGCCTCTTAGGCTTGTGAGTCTTTTTATCATATGGATGGGTCGTACAACCCTTACATGGTCTCTTGGCATGAAATTGGGTACTTTTCGTCTATGGCGAGATGGAAGTTATCTGCAAAGAATGCCAACTTAGGACCGTCAAAGTGGAAATCGTATCAACCCACCGAAACCGCTCTTTGGAATGGAATGCATAGTATTGTGCAATGGAATGGAAAAGTCGAATAATCAAGACATGGATCTAGTATCAACATGACCCAACTTCCATTCTCATGACCCAACTTATTCAATCACTTTCATTATCTTTCTATTGCTACAAATCGACAACAAAAAACATCCCTCGGAATTCCTGTTCGATAGGAAAAAATAGCTCTTCAACCAGAAATAGCAAGCAACATGTTTTTCTTCTCTCTTCCGGGCACACACCCTATCGGGTGACGCCACTGACAAACACCCTAAAGGGGAACGCAACACTTCCTATAACAGAAAAAGCAATATCTGAAATCTTTAAGCAACTAAAAAACAGGTGTAAGCAGAGGGAACTGGAGCAGAGCAATATGTAGCATACTTTTCCGTTCGAGACCCGTATCTAGACCCTTGTGATCGATAGCCGGACCCATGCTGACGGCACCGAAATCCTGCCCCTCCCGCGGAACTAGTACCACCAATAGATAGGCCCATCCCTTCTTGGGCAACCCTGAAAGTATCTTCTTGTACAGACTGAAACAAGACAAACTACTCGCGGGACCCACTTAAGATCTCTTTCTTTAGTTTTCTGCTTTATTCCTTTCTTAGAAAAAAGTAGCTTACCTTATTAGTAGCGCTAGTATCTTTTCATAATGATGACTTTTTTCAGAGCTTCCTAGATTTTGAGAAGCTGAGGCATTGCCGGCTGGGGAAAAGCCCTCTTTGAAGGAGAATCCACTTCTGAGCGCCAAAGGCGGGCATCCGGCGTCACCAAAAAGAAGGAGAAAGGCATTCAGGCACCGCAAATCCAATAAACTCCGAATACAGGCCTGCACGAAAAGTGAAATGACCAAAGGGATTGGGGCTGTTTTGGCACCAAAAAAAGTGTCACTATGCTAAACACATCGAATATCCGTCTCTTTATGTGGGAGCGAACCATCTTCGCTTACGGGTCTACCGATCCTATAGCTCCGATATATATTTAAGTAACTTGGCAGAAAACTTATTTTAAATCAGACTAGATTTTCGTGATATAATATAATTTATAACTATACAGTTTATACACAAAAATACCCTAATCCTTTTTTCCTTCCTTGAATCCTTTAGTTTTAGTCAGTTCATGAAAAATTAAAATTACCAATTTGACCCTTAGTCCCAGTGTTATATTTGGTTATTTACTAAAAGAAGTGGAGTTTGAAAAAGGGAACGGAATGCTCAAACCGGAACTGCTAGAGGAACGGATTTTCAATAGCATAACTTGGGCTCCTAGAATATGGCGCCCTTGGGACAATCTATTTGATTGCAGGGTTTTGTTCGAAGCAAAGATATCCGCGGAGGCCGGTTCGTTCGTCCAAGATTTTGGCTGCTATTCCGAATTACTCTATTATTCCGAAGCCAATGAAAAGTAAGTAGAACCTACAAAAATGGGGTTTTCTATTGATGCCTTGAATAACATATAGCTTACCTATAGACAACAAAGTGGCGGACATTTTTTTTTGCATTCTGGGACAAGAAATTCCCACCCATTGCTAGGCTGAGCCATGTTAGCAAAGAATGGTTTCTCCAACAATATGAGGATAAATCTCTTACTAAAATGGTAGTGGTCACAAACCCCTTCCGTGTACAATTGAAAACATTAACAATACGAAATGTATCGAACTAACTTCGGAATTGGGCACAGTATTAAAGATCTTTTAGAAGCGCATACTCCTCCGGGGGGTAGATTAGGTCGTGGGCATAAGGGCCTTTATGACACAATCAACAATTCGATTCATTTTCATGATCCAGTAGTCATTTGGCCGGCTATGGAAAGAAAAAGCTTGCATCTGCTCCCCCTAAACTATAACGGGTCCCATCTCTCTCCAAACCTAACATGGTAGTTTCCCATCATAAGGCTTTCCATCTATAGATTGAGCCATTACCCACCAAGGATCCCATTCGTTCAGAACTCAGTCGACTGCTTCTATAGATAAGGCGGAACTTCCTTAGTTCAACATTATAGCACATAGTCTCCGACGCTACTACAGCGCTTCGCTAACTCGAAGCGCCTCGCTATGAGAATGACGCGTCGCTAATGCTCGGCTAAGTCGTCGAACCCTCGCGCTGACCATTCGCTTTCTCAGTAGCGAAAGCGCTTCTCTTTGCCCCTTAACTTCATAAAGTATTTGGAAAGAAAAGAAAGAGATTCTTGGTTTTATTGCTCCCGCTTCCTCATCTGCGCTCGTCAAGCCAACTTTGCTTTTTGGGAGGCGAAAGAGGGGTTGAAGCAGACATGTCGAAATGACAGCATCGAAGATATCTATATGCACAGGAACGCTTATTCCGGACTGCGTTCCGGAAAAAGTAGCCTACTTGACAGAAAGGGCGGGCACCCTCGGCGCGGAGGTAGGCACTCTCGTCTTTCAACCCCACCGTCACTTTGAATTTAGTGGGGCACTGTTTACTTACAGCCTCTACGAGTTGCAAGTGAATGGGGCCGGTGCGTGGTGAACGGAAGGGTTCATCAAGCCATTTCTCGCCTTAACCCCTAAACTAAATAGGAAGAGGGGTACTTGACTAATAGGGGGCAATTGCATTGCACTTGACTGTGAGGGACCTCCTGATACCTTATGTTCACTTCCTAACTAGTAGCCAGTTTCCTGTCGCGGAAGCCTTTTCCCAGTGCGCGGAGCCCCGATGAGGAAGGTGTTAGTGCTTTCTCATGGGGTCAATAATGCTAATCCCTCTTTTTGTGCCGGGAAGAAGATAAGAAAAGGCGAAGCCTTCTCTTGGTTTCCCAACCTGTTGCTTCTAAAGGCTGCCCTCTCTCGGCTGGATTTTGGTCCAGCCTACTGCGAGGATCCCGTATCCCGTACATCGTCTTTCTCCCTCTTGCGTTTCCCGGTCCTTTTCTTTTAGTGCTTCGACCCGAAGCGATAGCTTGACGCGTTTTCCGTGGATAAGATGGCAGCGCTCCAGCTCACTAAAGAATGGGACGGCAGTGGTCCGCCGGCAAGCTCGTTTTGATCCTCGACGCAGTACATTGGAATCCTACAACACCACCACGAACGCTATCGCGCGTGCGCCTGCGGTGCGGTAAGGCACCACCCTGTTGTGCCAGCAGCCAACTCCGGCGTGTCAGCTTAGTTATCCTCATCAAGCCACAACCTTAATGTCTAGCTTCCCAACTGGTAGACGGTTCCCTTTCCCCCGGATCAATGAAGAAGGGAGAAGTCAATTGATTCCTCCGAAGAACCGGAAGCGAAGCGCTATGCTGGGGCGAGGGGACGGGAAAAGAAACTGCTCCGAAGAAAGATATTGGGGTTCCCAATGCTTCTCCACGCCCAACGAGATGCGCCAACCTCGGGATGCTTTACTCCTAACCCCACGGCGGTTCCGAGACGGAGCTTAACCTGAGTCTCGGTTAAGAACGGCGATGATCTATGTTTCACATGGCGCACGATTCCATGGATAGTTTCATTCAAGATCGCGATGGAGGACATAGCTTACGATCATCGGCTTTGATCATGCCACTAGGCATTTGATTAGGACATTGCACAATGATCAGAACACTTTGTCGCATCTCTTCAATACGGATACAGTAACGATCATAGCGATCTCCTCTGGTACCTACTGGTACGTCAAGATCCGATTGGTCCTGAACATCGTAAGGTGCTGCTCTTCGCGAATCCCAGCATACCCCAGGTTGGGATGGGTAGGCCCACCACTTCACTTTTGCACTTTCACTTAGGCCCGGGCCAAGTCAGTGGGGGGACCCTGTCGGGCTCCATCCCCCCCAAAACAAACTGTACGTGGGAGTTTCCCTTCATACGGCTCGAATCATTCTCAGATGCCCCGAGAGGCATCCTTCCTTATGATCTGGTGGTTCACACGCGTGCAAACGAGCACCGGCCGCAACAGAAAGGAACTATGACCAATAGAGTCAGACATGATGCGTCATACTTCTTTATCTTGTGATGGTTGAGGAGTTTCTTTCTCAGAGGGTGCGGGACGCTTGCCGAGTCCGTGCCTTCCGTACCACCACAGGTCGTTCTTGGGCAGATCCCGCTCCTAAACATAAGGGAGGGATAGGGGGAAAAGGGCCCTAAAAATCATATAAATAGGGTTGTAGAAAGATAACTTTCATTCGACGTTCTGGGGCGCCCGATTCGATCGACGAATTTGGCGAGCTGATCCGCTTTGATCCAGGAGAAAGCCCAGTCAACCACCTTTTCGGTGCAGGTCATGTGACCTACAGCTCAGCCTTCTTAGAGAAAGATCTACAAAAGGAAATTAACTCTGTAAACCAGAGATTTAATATTTCTATCGAAAAAGTTAAAGAACCTTATAGACAGCCTAACATTCTTGCAGAATATATAGCTTTCCAATTAAAAAATAGAGTTTCATTCCAAAAGGCAATGAAAAAAGCCATTGAATTAACTAAAAAAGCAGATATAAGGGGAGTCAAAGTAAAAATTGCGGGTCGTCTCGGATTTCCATTTTAGAGCTTCTCTCTAGTTCGAATATATAGAACTTCCTTCTTAGAAATGGAATACCTTCACCTTAGAAGGGTGTTCTTCCTACTAGTGAAACCAGATCTGCCTTTTTCGGCTAAGCCGATTCCAATGATCGGACGGACAATACTTGCTTAAACCTAGCACACTGTTGCCTTGCTTTTCCCACTCATCACAATCGTTGGCCCTCATCCCGCATTGGAGCATAGCGTTAGTATCTTTCGGTGTATCAACAACATAGGCTCCTGATCTATTTGAACTTTAAACCACAAGGTAAGTTTTCACATAAGCTGCCTTTCTCCCGTTCAAAGGTGGGTACCTTTCCCTAAATCCTTCTCCCGTGCATGCTATTCTCCTGTTCCCCCGAAGGGCGGTATCAATACGGCAACCCGAAAGCTTGTTATCAAAGTGGTCTCTTCTCAAAAGCTTATCTGCCAGATGAAAACAAGTTCGTAGTAACAGGTGGCCGTTGAGCTCCTAGTTTGACTGTTGGTGCCAGACTCGCTTTACCATTCCTATTGCTTTCGGTATCTGAATCTTCCTGAATTCAAGTAGAGAATACCAGGGCTTTCTTCTTCTTTGATTTTCCTCGGGGCAGAGGATAAAAAAAATGGATTTCCGATATAGCACCTGCGGCATTAGGATTCTAAGATTTAGGAGGGGAAGGCTGAGGAGAGGGATCACATGCATTGAAGCAATCTCAAGATTCAGAAACGATCAAAATAAAAAGACAAAATCAAAGTTTAGTAATCAGTAATCGTTCTTGAATTCGAAGATTTTTCTTTGTTTATTTTACTTTCAGACGAATTCCTAATTGTTTGAATTGTGTAATCTCCCATTATGGAGATTGGTAACCGACTTAAAGCAATTTGATTGTAATTCAATTCATGACGATCATAGGTAGAAAGTTCATATTCTTCAGTCATTGATAAACAGCTTGTTGGACAGTACTCAACACAATTGCCACAAAATATACAAACTCCGAAATCAATACTATAATTAAGCAATTGTTTTCTTTTAATATCCTTTCAAATCTCCAATCCACAACGGGTAAATCTATCGGACATACGCGAACACATACTTCACAAGCAATACATTTATCAAATTCAAAGTGGATTCGCCCTCGGAACATTTGATAAACATGCATTGATCAATATATCTCTTCCTCCATAAGAGAAATGTTTGCATTGCCAAGAGTCCAACTTCTTTTCTACCTTTTAATGAAAAAAAATCATTAGAAGAGATCTTGTCTTTGCTGATTGGTAATCCCAGATATTATATTTTATTGGAAATTTGCCTACCTCATAGTTATATCAGCTACCCTCTGCTCCTCCTCTACAGTCAACCCTACTGTGAAAATATCACTCTTCAAGTAATTGAATTTCATGCCAGACATTTCCTGTAAACAGTAGAGAAGGAATTAGAATCCAGTAATAGACTCCATGTCATTATGCAAAAAAAAATCCGGTTTGAGCATTCCGTTCCGTTTTTCAAACTCCACTTCTTTTCATATAGCAATCCCTGATCAAAGAGAGAACAATATCCATTTCAAAACATTTCTAACAGATTCCTTAGTTCGGACCGACGAAGTAATGTCACTCGACTATTATCAACCTGACCGCAATCTTTTTCTGTCGGTAAGGATTGCACCAGAGCACCTTCTACTTCTAATAGGCCATCAACTATAGATAGAGAAGAATCATTCTGAGCGAGTACAAAAGAAGCGATCCACTTTTTTTCATCGGTTCCAGGGGAAGACCAAAGATCTTGCGCGGCAGGTCCGCCAGAAAAACTCAAAAGAGAAAGAAGTCTCGTTAATCTCTTCATGCTCGTTCCAAGTTCGAAGTACCTTTTGGCCAAAGAAAAACCCGCTTCCTGACACGATTTCCTCTTTATCTTTATATAGATAGATTCTATGGGGTTATTACTTAGTAAGTCTATTTTGTACAAGAGCCCCTCCTATCTGATAGAAAAGGGTCCCATGATCCCGAGCCGATCTTATGTTGGCTCGCAAACCCCAAGTTTGTCTATCAAGAGCTAATCCTTTTGTAGCTCCGCTCACAAGGACTTCTTTTCATCCGCAATGAAGCTTATACCACCACTTGGTCAATAAGGCCTGATTCAAAAAAAGATCAATCACCCCCTTCCCTACTTCAGTGGAAAAGGGGGAATCGCCCTTTCACAGCCGCCCCTCCACAAAATTTATACCTATCCTTTCGCCTAAGATGATCACGAACGAAGACAGAGAATTGCGTAGATAGGAGGAGGAAACGAACCAACCCGAAAAAACAAACAAAAGGGAATGAGAGAAATGATCAGAACGATTGAGGAAAGAAAGAGAATGGCGGCCCCTTTCCTTTCGCCTAGGGGGCATCGTCGTCGGGGATAGGCTTCGAGGGTTCTTCCATATCTAGATATAGAGATAGATGATGATAGAGATCTAGATCTTTCTATAGATAGATCCTTTGAGAAATTTCTATTGATCCGCTTTCAATATCTATGAACAAGAGAGATCCAAAAAATCTCCATGTAAAAAAAGAGATGAATAGATAGGGCTGAGCCGATAGCAGGACTGGGTACGATGATGGGGCGAGAGAGGGAAAAAACCCTTCGGGATGGATCGGGAAAAGTGACCTCCGGTGAAAGCACAGAGGAAAAATATGGTACTTTAGAGGAAGACTCAGAAGAAGATTCAGAGGATGAATACGAGAGCCCAGAGGAAGATTCCATCTTAAAAAAAGAGGGTTTGATTGAGCATCGAGGAACAAAAGAATTTAGTCTAAAATACCAAAAAGAAGTAGATCGTTTTTTTTCATTCTTCAAGAACTTCATATCTTGCCGAGATCTTCGTCCCTAAAGATACTTGACAATAGTATTATTGGAGTGGATACACAACTCACAAAAAATACAAGAAGTCGACTAGGCGGACTGGTCCGGTCTTTTTTATGGATCCTTTTAGATCTACGGGCCGGCCGTTCACATGAGCATAGGGAATCTATACTCGAGCCTTCGACTTGGCCCCTGGCAGGATAGGTGAGGAATCACTCTTGAGATCTGATCTATTGGGGCCTACAACTTCGCCAAAGCCGACTAGCATCCCTTTCCGTGGTGAACTGGCCGTCCCATACCTTCATTTTTTCTAATGTGCGTTGAACATTGTCTTCCTCGGTTCCAGCTTCACTGATGTAGGTAGGGCTGGGCGAGAAAGGGTCCCCTCTTGCCTATTAGTAAGCGGGCGTTCGATTCCACCGGGGTCTTACGGTCTCATAGAGGGGGGAGAACTACCTAACTAAAGAAGAATAGTGCTCTTTATAAATAAGAGTAGGCATGGAGAGCTTTTTGCGGGGAAACTTGCAAGTCAAGTTTGGGGGGAGGCGGGCGTCGACCCAACCTTATGAGTAGTCGGACTATAACAGTTCCGATGAACAGTCACTCACTTTTGACAGTTATACGATTCCAGAAGATGATCCAGAATTGGGTCAATCACGTTTATTAGAAGTTGACAATAGAGTGGTTGTACCAGCCAAAACTCATCTACGTATGATTGTAACACCCGCTGATGTACCTCATAGTTGGGTTGTACCTTCCTCAGGTGTCAAATGTGATGCTGTACCTGGTCATTCAAATCTTACCTCCATCTCGGTACAACGAGAAGGAGTTTACTATGGTCAGTGCAGTGAGATTCGTGGACCTAATCATGCCTTTACGCCTATCGTCGTAGAAGCACTGACTTTGAAAGATTATGCGGATTGGGTATCCAATCAATTAATCCTCCAAACCAACTAAACCGGGGAAGCTGAAGCGGAAATGCAATTCTCGGGTGAGGGAAGGGGGAAGCTCCAGGAAGGCTTCGCTCGCTCGCTCAAAAAGCTCTAACGCTCGTTTACGAGTGGAGTGCATAAGCCCTTATTGAAGTAGGGTGATGCCTTACTACACGAGCTCATAAGTCAAGCACGAAATGAGCCTTGTCTACGAAGCTTCGATTCATCATCTTGCTTGCTTCTGGCGAAGCTTAACGCACTATAACATAGGCATGCATGATGGTATGGTAGGAAGACTCCTTTTAAGGCCGACCGCTACATAGGAGCGATAGGAAGCCAAGCCGTCAAAAGGAAAGGCGACCAGCCCTTATTGCAATAGCAAACGGCCTACTTATAGCCCTATTTAGACCCTTTCTCGGGGACTTCAACGGGCCTTACAAGCTCAATAAATTGCAATTCTTCACCTTTTCCTCAAACAGTGGGAATGCATTTTCTTACTTGATTGACATTGACAGATATGTGTTTCGAGGTCTCAAGAAAAGGGCGTGGAAACAGATAGAAACTCTTGAATGGAAATGGAAAAGAAATGTAGCCCCAGTTCCTTCGGAAATGGTAAGATCTTTGGCACAAGAAGAAGGGGCGACCCATATCATCTTGACTTGGTTCTGCTTCCCCTCTTTTTTTAAGAAAACCGAGTCGGGTTTTTCTCCTACCAGTATCGAATAGAACATGCTGAACAAGATCTTCTTCATGGAAACCTGCTCGATTCTTATTTGCATGATTCAAATGAAAAAGCTTTCTCAACGATTCCTATTCTACGAACAAGAGTAGACATGCAAAATTTATTTTTTACTGAAGAGAAAACCGTTCCAGCTGTTCCTGAATAGCTTCCTTCAAAAGGATTTCCGCTTGCTCGGTGAATGTCTTGCTAGAAATTACTTTCGCATCGGAGGAGTAGCCGCCGATCTACCTTATGGATGGATCGATAAATGTTTAGATTTCTGTGATTATTTTTTACGCGGAGTTGTTGAATATCAACAACTTATTACACAGAATCCCATTTTTCGTGCTTACCCGTAGCTAGCTGTGCCTGAAGTCATGGATGATGCTATTCCCACTGAGAGATGTGCTGCAAAATGGAAGCTGTGTTAGTCCTCGGCTAAAATCATCTTCCTTTATTAAAGACCATATATATCCATATGTAGATAGAAGAGGGGATATAGTCGTTCAAAGCTAAGGTGAGTCTGTTCCAGCTAATTCCTCAGATTCCACTTTCCTGTCTGTCCATGTAAAAAGGAGTCCAGCCCACAAGGAGAGGGAATCCACAATAATATCCGTTTTAGATGCTTTCTACTATGTTTCAAGTGATCAAAGAATAGTATCTTTAGACAGAACTGAAATAGCAGATGCAGATTCGAATGTTAAGGTTATTAAAGCTTAAAAGAAAAAGCAGTCATAGGTTAGGTGACTAAGAAAAGAATGTGGAAAGGGTCACGGATAGGATTGGTATATTAGTTTCAGCTATAACAGAGATTTCTCAGCATGTTTCTATCTGGTTGGTATCCGCTGGTACCATTCATTGTGAGTGCTTTTAGGGGTTGCTCATCTTTCGGCTATTTTCACCATCTAAATGATTGCATCTTCCCGTTCTCACAATTTCTCAAAGGTTATTGTATTGATACTATGGAATTTATAGTGAAAAAACAATAGGGTTCAATTCGATTCATTTTGGAAACTCTAGCGGGGCCATCCCAAATTCCTCTCAGCTGTCATAATTGAATAAAAGGATCGTATAGCTTTCCAATCCAGCAACGTACATCTATCACCTAGGCATAACTACCAACATCAGTATGCAGAAAGAATCTGTTTAGAACGGTTTAGAGTCGGAAGAAAGGCAAGATATCCAGGATTCCGTATAGTAGAGGAACGAACACACTGGGCTTTCCCTTTCAAATAGACGACCTGGAGACAGATCAACACAGCCAATGCTTCTTTTAGACCTAGAACCCAGACCAGAACATGGAAATGGTTACAAGGCATCGAACGACACTTGTCCTATCATACCTTCTCTTGTGGCTTTAGACTGTGTATATACTTGACCTTGCCAAGCAGAAGAAGCAGAAGCCCTATTGGAATCCGAGTAAGGGTCATTGTTGTTACAGTTTCCCCTTTTGGTAAAGGTTGGGTTGAAGGGATTGGGATTGGCTTATCAAGATGTGCGTGTATCTCATATCGTTCTAGTGACTCCGCTTTCCTCACCAGGGAACTGCTATCTCAAGGATAGTCAAGTCCCGGATTCGAAAGTCGACATGATACGCTTGATTGGTCTGGCATCGCCAGTTTCGCAGGATCACTTATGCTATTTCGTGAACAGAACCTGGCCCATGGGGAAGAAGTAATAGCCAATGCCGAAACTACTTGCTTGCTTTTACTTTCCGACGCCAATGCCAACAAGTGCTTTCCTGACTCGAGAACGAGTACTTCTCCGATGCTTGCTCTTGTTACGAGCTTCTACCCGACTGATTAGCCCAGAGCACTAATACGCTTTCTTTCCTCGAACAAGTACCTTTCCTTCGAACGAGAATTCCAACTGCTTCCTTCCAACAATCCAATACGAATATGAATGTACGAATGACAGGCCATTCCCCGGAGTAGAGTAGAAATGAATTCATTCGCATCTGCTAGAAACCAGAGCCTGAGCTATGAACCGATCTAAGAGCGGACAAGCAAGACTTAGGGATCAGCCTCACAAATATGCTCTTCGAGCTTTGAAACCGTCTTCTTTGTGGACTCGGCTGTAGGCTATATATCCATGGCTTGTTGAGATCCCCTTCCTCCTTCCTTTCTCACTGGAAAAAGCAGTAGTTGTCAATCGACGACCAATTATCAATCAACCTGATGAAGGTAACAATATTCTCCTTGAAATCCATATAATCATTCCCTGGAAAATCAACCAGATTCTCCCTCCTCTTATGGCTCAAAGGCTCAACCTGGCTAGTAAGTCGGCATAGGAGAGGAGCACTCATTCATCTTGTGGTGGGCTGGCTTACTACTCCCCGATATTAGCTCTCAGCAGTTAAGCAAATCCGAAATGAGTTTGTTGCCCTGCAAAGTCTTTGAATGCCATGCACACTGAGGTTTCTGGCATGACCGAATCTTTTGAGAATATCGCTTATTACGTTAATTTCTTCATCTTGATGTACTCAATCCATTCAAATTCCATAATTCCAATGCTATAATCCCTATATTAAGATGAAGTAAGAAAGCATCAGTCCTCTTATTTTCTCTCTTCTATGAAAGAATGTAGCTCGCTCTTTCAACCCGGGGCCCCCTTTGGGGAACTGTGTGAGTTTTAGCATCGACCCCATTTCCTTTTGATCGTATTACGCTTGACTCGCTGCAAAACATTTCGCTTTCTGCGCCATGCTTGTACGTGGTTTACACTCCTAGCCTTTCATCTGACTTTGCCATCGGGCAATTGTTTGTTTTCAGCTGGATTGGATTCCGAACCAAGAAAGATAGACAACTTTCACTTGAAAGAAAGGAGCTTCAGAACTCTTGTATTCCACCGAATAAGAATAAGAATAACAATAAGAGCAAGAAGGGGCTATCTTTGTGAAGGGACCGGCACCAGAAAGTAGATCATATGGCCTTTCTTTCACCAAAATCAAGTAAAGCCCTGGCCCAAGAAATGCAGCAAAGCAAGTCGTCTTTGGTTTGGAGCTAAATTCCCGGATGTATAGGCTTGATCGAGTGCCTTACCTGAAATCGACGATATAAAGTGGGCTCTTTAGCTTGCTCCGATAGAGGTCTCCTTCTCCCTTAGCAGCGAGACCAGTCCCTACCTCTTTTCAATCAATCTTTCATACCGTATGCCTTTTCTACGCCTAAAACAAGTTCATGTCTCTCCTCTCTGAAGTCGGACCTTATTGAAAAGTAGTACGCTTTCTTTCGTGGTGTTCAGGATCCCATGCTTTGTAGTTCACGCATGGCTTTCTCTAACGAAGCTAATGCCAAAAATTAAAGACCTTAAACGGAAAGACACAGGAGGTGGCGAGCAAACATATTCATTTTCACCGGGCTCCGCGCACCTTTGGTACTTCTGGAGGGCAAGCAGTTTTATAGTGACTTCTTTCTTAGGGTAGGGCGACGAATACTTCCAATTCCGGAAAGGTCATTGGGTCGCCTTTGGAAGCTAAAGCGAAAGTTGTAGCGGTACGTGAGCTGGGTTCAGAACGTCGTGAGACAGTTCGGTCCATATCCGGTGTGGGCGTTAGAGCATTGAGAGGACCTTTCCCTAGTACGAGAGGACCGGGAAGGATTCACCTCTGGTGTACCAGTTATCATGCCTACGGTAAACGCTGGGTAGCCAAGTGCGGAGAGGATAACTGCTGAAAGCATATAAGTAGTAAGCCCACCCCAAGATGAGTGCTCTCTCCTCCGACTTCCCTAGAGCCTCCGGTATCACAGCCGAGACAGCGACGGGTTTTCCACCCATACGGGGATGGAGCGACGAAGTATGGATTATTTTTGGATATAGTAGATAGAAAGAACGCTCGTAAGGAGTCCTATTGAAACAAAGAAATATAGGCCTGCTTGCCATCCACACCAGAATAGATAGAGTTTTCCGAAGAAACCTGCTAGTGGAGGAAGGCCTCCTAGGGATAAGAGACATAGGGCTAAAGAGAGAGCCAAAAAAGGATCTTTCGTGTATAATCCTGCATAATGTCGAATGTTATCAGTTCCGGTACGTAGACCAAATAATACAATGCAAGCAAAAGTGCCTTTTAATCCACCCTTAGGTTTGAAAACTGTGGAGGTTCAGTTACAAAATGCAGTTTATGAGGCTGCTTTGTATGCCAGTGTGCAGGAAGGAGAGTTGGAAGATATACCTAGATCCCCCATTAGAGAAAAGAGCGAGCAGGTTACCTACTCTTGTGGTGGATGGCGGCACAAGAAGTTGATGCTTTTTATAGACGGACATAGAAATTCGATTTCCAATAGAGCTGCAACAAACAAAAAGGAAAAGAAAGAGAAAACGGAAATCATGATCAACTAAGCCCTCTCGAGGGCTTGCTTAAGAATAAGAAAGAAGAATCTTATGGAAATAGCATGGAATAATGTTTGATCCTATTCATGGGGATTCCGTAAATATCCCATTTCAAAAATCGAAACAATCGGGACTTTTCGGAGATTGGATGCAGTTACTAATTCATGATCTGGCATGTACTATTTCAGGCTCCGTATTGAAAACTTGAATTGGATTTTGTGTTGGCTGGCCTACCGGCCCACAGATTAGGTTGGCTTTTATCGCCAACTGAACTGCGTAACCAAAGCGATTCCTTCTTAGTGGAGATAGGTGGGTCCTGGTCCAACCTAAGTCAGTTCGAACCTGACGGGTCATTCGTTCGTGTGGAGAATATCTCTCCTTTTCTTCTAAGTCTTGCTTCATTAAGTTACTTGCTCTCTCAGCCTCATAATAAATACACCTTTGGTACAAAATTAACAATCTCACAAGGATGAAATATCAGTAATTTTCTATTTACTGGTCGATCCCATCTTTTACGGAATCAATTCCTTTTTTGAATGTACAAAAATTTTGGGTGTGTGTCAAATCTGTCAGCAAGCTAAGGTAGAACATTAAAAACTCCCTGGCCTCTTCGATCCTCTACCCATTCCTGATGAAGCATGGTCCATTATCAGCATTGACTTCATCACTAGATTACCAACGTCCCATTACTATGATTCAATTCAGGTGGGTAATTTGATCGCCCCGGCACTGTGGTTTAATGAGCGGAAAACCACTAAAAGCACAGGCGATGTGCAGGAAATAGCGGTCCTAAAATGAGTCCTAGGCGTAGAGGAACCACACCAATCCATCCCGAATTTGGTGGTTAAACTCTACTGCGGTGACGATACTGTAGGGGAGGTCCTGCGGCAAAATAGCTCGATGCCAGAATGATAAAAAGCTTAACACCTCTTATTTGACTTTTTCACTATTTTGAAATAAGAAAAAGATCCAAATCTAAAATGCAAAGGTCGTCTTATTCAAAACCTCAATCATCACATCCCCTCTCTCCCACTTCACACCTCGGAACACACTGTTCTTATAGAGAGAAAGGCGCTTTCCCATCTTCTTAACCTGAAATGAAGGGGTACCCCCGGGAAGAGATCCAGTGGAGACAGCTGGGCCTGTAGCTCAGAGGATTAGAGCACGTGGCTACGAACCATGGTGTCGAGGGTTCGAATCCCTCCTCGCCCACAGCCTTCCAAAGGGGGAAGGGCCTTTACTTTCCCCCTGAGGGTAGGAAAATCATGATCGGGATAGCGGACGTAAAGCTATTAAACTTAGGTATGCTCTTTCCTTTCGTCGAAGTGGAATCGTAGAACAGAATGTGATACGATGAGATAGAATGCAATAGAAATAGAAACAAAAATAGCGAACGGGTTACCTACTCCTAAGGGTCAAAGAAAGACCTTTAATTCAATTCTTTATTCTTATATTAAAATTCTTACATTAAAGAATGAATAAAATCTCCCCAAGTAGGATTCGAACCTACGACCAGTCAGTTAACAGCCGACCACTCTACCACTGAGCTACTGAGGAACAAGGGGGGATTCGACCTCCTAGAGTTCAACTCCGCTCTCAACCCATGAACAATATGAGTCCGAAGCTTCTTTCGTAACTCCCATAATTTCTTCGTAGTGGCTCCGTTCCATGCCTCATTTCATAGGGAAGCCCAAAGTGGCTCTATTTCATTCTATTTCACTTCCTAGCACTTCCTATCATTTAATATCCATCCCTTTGGTCTTATTGACATAAGAGATGTCATTTATAGTCTATCTCTTTCTATATATGGAAAGTCAAGAAATTCTCATCGAAACATCGAGAAATTGTGCATATAGAAAACTCTAAAGAAAGAAAAAAAGGAGACCCATGCCATGATTTTCAAATCTTTTCTATTTAGTAGTCTAAGTTTCTCGATGAGGATAATTAATTCGGTCGTTGTGGTCGGACTCTATTATGGATTTGTGACTACATTCTCCATAGGTCCCTCTTAGATCTTCTTTCTCCAATCTAG